>NW_022987219.1:3697-5486 GCF_010094035.1 Trematosphaeria pertusa | reverse complement strand
GCTTTTCTAAGTAAGAAGTAAATTAGCCTCTTAGCTATTAAGTAATTATTAGGTAAGTTATTAGTTCTAGCTACCTAGAGTTTAGCTAGTAGTGCTATAGAAATTGCTGCTACTAATACGTTTATAGAGGCACTCTCTACTAAGAATCTATATACTATAATTAATTAGGTTATTACAGCTAACTAATTAGACAACTCTCTATAGCTAGCTTAAGAAAAAGCTACTATATTAGGCTCTGCCTAGAAAATAGAAGACAGCTTATTAACCTATTAGAATTAATTAATAGTTTCTACTATTAACTACTTATAAACGTATTTAATACGCGCTATATATACTACTTAGATAACTACCTATCTAGAGCGCTAAAAAACTACCTAGTTACTGCGAGATTAATATTACTAGCTAGATATATAGAAAGACGTTAATACGTACGTAGTAGTATATAAGGCTTACTACTAGAGCTATACTCTATAGAATAAGACGCTAGGTTTTCTAAAGCCTCTACCTATTCTAGAGAAAGTATAGTAGAACGTCTCTATAAATTTTAAAAGCTTTCTCTCTAATAAGAAAGGATTTAACTACGTATACGTTATTATAGATTAGCTAAGGAAGTAGAGCTTTTCTTTACTCTACTATAAGAAAATTATAGCTTAACGTATAGTAAAGCTATATTACTAATATATTTAGCGTATATATAGTTCTTCTAGGTCTATTATATTAGATTATAGCCTATAGTTTACCTCTACCTTTATAGATAAGCTCTATTAGCTTATAGAAATTAAGTAGAAGCTCTCTACTATGTACTACTTATAAACTAATAGAAATATAGAGATTATTAATTAATATCTTAATTAGCGTTTACGTCTATTTATTAACTACTACTAGAATAATTAGTTAGATCTTCTACTCTGTATAGACTAGGTATAAGCTACGTTACTATATAAAACTATAGAACTAATAGCGTATAAAATTAAATTTAGATACTAGCTAATATACTACTAGAATTAGAAGAAGCGTATAATAAAAGCCTCTACTCTACGTAAGCGTCTCTTGCGCTAGAAAGCTTAGAATTTCGCTAAGAAGTAATATAACGCTGTAAAAAAAGCTACTAAAATTATATAAGGTAATATCGCAAAAGCGTAAGCTAGGTAGACGCTTTAAGTAAATAAAAAACGCTAAAAACCTAATTTTACTATAGGCAATCTCGTCTATATTAAACCTTATAGCTTTTTAATAGATTAGCCTAGTATAAAGCTAGATTAATAGATGTATAGCTCTTATCTAATTATTACTATAAAAGGTTACTTCTTCTAGCTCTAGCTATCTACGTATATACGTATATATAATATCTTTTACGCTAATTAGTTATAAAAAGCCTTAGAGCTATTACTAGAGTAGGTAGAGCCTAAGTAGCTACCTATTAAAGTTAATAGTAATCTAGAATAGCTCGTATATAAAATTCTAGATAGCTATCTTTATTAAAATTGCCTTTAATACCGCGCTGTATAGGTTACTTATAATTCTAACTCTACCTAGTATAATGCTGTAGGCTTTATTAATGCTCTCTATAAGGTAAGAGACTTTTATGTAGTATACCTAGATAAGCTAGAGCTACTATTATAATTAGATACTTAGATTAAAGCGTACAAAAAAGAGAAGACTCTAGAGAAGATAGTAGAAGATTTAAAACCTATAAGAGTAGAAGACGTAAGAGTAACGTAAAGGCGCTACTAAGTAATTTAAAACTCTACTAAGCTTATAGCATTATTTAAGAAGAGAGCTAGTAAGA
>NW_022987219.1:0-1487 GCF_010094035.1 Trematosphaeria pertusa | reverse complement strand
AAGAACTATATATACGCTAGATATATTAGTAATATAGCTCTACTATACGTTAAGCCATAATTTTCTTATAGTAGAGTAGAGAGAAGCTCTACTTACTTAGCTAATCTATAATAACGTACACGTAGTTAAATTCTTTCTTATTAAAGAAGAAGCTCTTAAAATCTATAAAGACGTTCTACTATACTCTCTCTAGAATAGGTAGAGGCTTTAGAAGACCTAATATCTTATTCTATAGAGTATAGCTCTAGTAGTAAGCCTTATATACTACTACGTATATATTAACGTCTTTCTATATACCTAGCTAGTAATATTAATCTTGCAGTAACTAGGTAGTTTTTTAGCGCTCTAGAGAGGTAGTTACCTAAGTAGTATATATAGCGCGTATTAAATACGTTTATAAGTAGTTAATAGTAGAAACTATTAATTAATTCTAATAGGTTAATAAGCTGTCTTTTATTTTCTAGGTGGAGCCTAATATAGTAGCTTTTTCTTAAGCTAGCTATAGAGAGTTGTCTAATTAGTTAGCTATAATAACCTAATTAATTATAGTATATAGATTCTTAGTAGAGAGTACCTCTATAAACGTATTAGTAGCGGCGATTTCTGTAGCACTACTAGCTAATCTCTAGGTAGCTAGAACTAATAACTTACCTAATAATTACTTAATAGCTAAGAGGCTAATTTACTTCTTACTTAGAAAAGCCCTTGTATAGGTAGCGTAATTCTTCTTCTTTTAAGTCTTAAGCTCTTCTTACTTTTGTAATAACGCGTCTACTACTATATTAGCTAAACCTAGTTAATAAGTAAGCTTAAGGTTATAGTTAGTAATATTATTTACCTAGTAGACCTACCTAGTAGTAAGTTTCTACTTAGTAGCAAAGTACTCTAAGGCTTAGTAGTTAGTTAATACTATAAAAGGCTCTAGATCTTATAAGCTAATTAACTAGCTTCTCTACTTCTATACACTAAAGATAACTACTAGTATTTCTTTATTATAAATACTATAGTTTATCTAGATAGTATTTATTATCTTACTAAAAAAAGCTACTAGTCTCTAAATACCGTCTTTTTAAAGTTATAAAAGAACTCTAGTAACTATACTATCTAATATATCTGTTTCTACTCTTGTATAGTAATAGAGAGAGTAATAAGCTAGTATAGTATTAAATAGTATAAGATTCTTAACCTGCTAAAATACTATAAGCTTAATTTCTCTAAAGGCATGCTATACTCTCTATTTTAGTAGCTTAGTAAGGGGGTGGACAATCTAGCTGTAATTCTTTAAGAAGGCTTAGTAGAAATTATAGAAACCTAGAAATAATTAAAGGCTCTTAAGAGTTATAGGTATAGGCTAATTCTAGATAGTAGTAACCTTCTTAGAGTTCTTCTAAATTCTATTAGTACTTATAATTAATTCTAGAAACTTAGTACTTTTAATAGTAAATTTAGATTTCTTAATATCTACTTATAACCTAGCTTTATATAAT